>NC_056741.1:25801248-25813748 GCF_019279795.1 Protopterus annectens
CATTTGCACTTGTTTCCCCCCTTTCCTGAAACTAGTTTAGTCTAGATACAGATTCTTAGTTTTAGCACTTGAATTTGCTTATTCGTGATTAGCACTTGTTCAGAACTTGTAAGCACTAAATAACCTACTAATTACTACAGCACTCAACCTTCCTCATTACCTAGAGGAAAACAGTTTTGGTACTTACTTTCCTCACTTGCTTAGAGAAAAACAACTATTGTAATCACTTTCATCACTTATCTAGAGGAAAATAGTTTTTATTCAGGCATGTCCAAGGGCCAGCTCCCACTGTTCTCTCCTGTCTATCTAATGAATCTGGACATCTTGGGGTAATGTAGAAATTGCCTCATGTACACAGACAACCCTCTCCTCCTACTACCCAACACTACAACCTGTGAGAGATGCACTTATCTAGCCAAACTGGAGGTAAACATCTCTCCAATCAAAGCTGAACTTGACAGTCAAGAAGAGAAGGTAAACACTTGCACCACACCACACTCATCACACAGTCTCACTAAATCTACACCACCAAAATCCACACATAGAAACACAAAAACATTCACGGAGGCTCTTAATAATAATCTGCTCAAGCAACAGAGACCTCCAAAGCAGAAATGCAAGCAACCTCCACCCCCCACCAACACAACCCCAAATGACACATAGCCCGCAGACTCAGTGTGCCACTCAACCACAGCCAATAAGGCAAAACAATGTACCCAGCACACTAGTCATAGGTGACTCTATAGTCGGGCACACTGATGTACCACTCACCAGGCTAAACAAGGAGAAGGTTACTGTCAGCTGCCTGTCAGGTGCCAGGATCCGCCACATAACCTACACACTCAGGTCACTCCACAACAAGTACAAATATGACTCTGTCATTGTCCATGTTGGTGTGAATGACCTGAGATGTACCTCCCTGAACTTCATGAAAAGAGACATGGAAGAGCTCTCTGATCTTGTAGCCCAGGCAGGTATGACCCTAGCCCTGAGTAGCATTCTGCCATCACCCAGAATGATGCCGCAGTACAATGACAAAATGATTGACTTCAACAATTGGCTAAGCTTCTGGTGCCATTCTAAAGGGATCCAGTATCTGTCTGCCTGGGATGACATGGTCGACAGACCACAATGCTTTGCCAGAGATGGCCTGCACCTGTCACTCCTGGGATTCCGGATACTGGCTAAGGTTCTTGCCACCCCTATAGTGCCTTTTTAGGCAAGGTTCAAATGACAAATTCACCACCATAGCAGGAACAGGCAAGCAAAAACTGAGGGTGATGCTACTCAATGCTAGAAGTCTAAATCTCAAAATGCACTCACTCGAGGCACTCCTTAAAATGGAGAACATCAATATCTGTGCAGTGACTTGAGACCTGGTTCAAGGCTCCAGAGAGCACCCCTGCACTACCAGGCTATAACTCATACCACACTTTTCGGCCATGTAACCTGTACCAGAACACCAAAGGCGGAGGTGTGTCCATATTCATTAAGGATATCCACACCTCCAGGCTAGTTGCTCAGCATAATGCAGCCAAGGTTATCCAAGTGCAACTAACTCTAGGCAAGACTGCAATCCAAATTGTAGCTTGCTACAGATCACCCACCATGACCCAGTATTCCCACTCCTCTTTTCTTGATGTACTGGAAAATATTAGGGTTCAACCAAACACCCTAATAATGGGTGATTTCAACTACCCCACCATTAAATGAGAAAACTACTCATGTACCAACTCCTCACTCAACGCTTTCTGGAATTAATAAACTCTAATGCCCTGGATCAACTTATCCATACCCCCACCAGGGACAACAATATCCTAAATCTAGCCATTACCAACATGACTGACCGGTGTTCCACACCTGAAGTCAATGCCACATTGTGTAGCTATCCACATCGTGCCTCCACCCCCCATTAAGGAAACCATGGTAAAAAATTTCTCCAAAGCCAACTTCATGCTTCTTAAGACAGAAGTGGTGAACTTCATGACACCCATGCAGATGGACAATACAGTTACAACTACTGAATCCTACACAATTGCAGTTTATAAGCACTTACATGAGTGCATGGATCGTGGAATCCCAAACAGAACCAAGACACTATCCTCCAAAAAAAGGAAGCCAATCTGGTGGTCCCCTGCCATAAACAAACTGCACAACAGAAGGAAGAAACTGTTGCAAAAGAGAGTAAAATCCCATGAGTGGAGGATCTCCCTGGTCAGCCTCCGTAAGAAGCTGTGATCCCTGATAAAATCCTCCAAAGCTAGTTTTGAAAACAAAATCGCCACTGATTCTAAAGACAACCACAAAGCATTCTATAGCTATGCCAAGAATCTCAATGGCAACACTCAGATCTGCACTGAGTTACAGCACAATGGCACTAAATATACAGACCCAACTGATATTGCCAAAATCCTGGCAGATAGGTTCAGTGCTAACTTTACCCCCCTCTCACCCCCTAAACAGCCCATCTCTATACCGGAAGAATGCAAATTTCCTGCAATGACGACTGCACAGGTAAAAACCACACTCTCCAAAGCCAAGAACACAGCATCCATGGGACCAGACAACATCCCAGGCTGCGTTCTACATGAACTACAGAATGAACTGGCACCCCACCTAAGTACCATGTTCAATCATAGCCTCACCTCAGGCTTTGTGCCTGCTGAATGGCGCACAGCAATGGTTATCCCACTCCACAAGGGGGAAGCCACACAGACCCCAGGAACTACCGCCCCATTAGCCTGACGAGCCTGGTCTGCAAGGCCATGGAATGTATCATCATGGAATTTATAAACAAAGACATTGGTAATCTCCAAACTCTGGACCCCAACCAGTTCAGGTTTGTAAAAGGCAGATCATGTCTCCTAAACCTGATAGACTTCTTTGAAGCAGTCACCAAAGCTGTAGACAAGGGTAAGGTGGTTCACACAGCCTATCTAGATCTTGCCAAGGCTTTCAACACCATCCCCCACTCTGGAATTATAGATAAACTCACTAAACTAGGTATAAAACCCTATGTCACAAGATGGGTTGCCAACTGGCTCACTGACAGAACCCACACTGTGAAACTAGCAGACACCAAATCCGACTTCAGACCAGTGACAAGTGGAGTACCACAGAGTTCAGTCCTGGGTCCTCTCCTGTCTGGTATCTACTTCTCTGAAGTACAGGCTAACACAGAAGGTCTTTGGCTAATGAAGTTCACAGTTGACTGCAAACTAGGAGCAATAATCAAAACTCCTAACGATGTGGACATCCTACAAAAGGGCCTCACTGAGACAGATGCCTGGTGTCAAAGCCATGGCCTCAAGCTCAATGCCAAAAAGTGCATTGTCATCCCCTTTGGTAAAAACTCTGTACCCATGAACTACAACATAGGCGGTAGTATACTTAACACCGAAAGTGTGATAAGAGACCTTGGGACACAGGTGGACAGTAGTCTCTCCTTTGATAATCACATCACCATAGTAGTCAGGAAATCCTTCTACGTGGCACACCTCATCACAAAAGGTTTCTCATCCAGGAAAAAAGAGGTCATTGTTCCCCTCTACTCAACACTCATTAGACCCATTATAGAGTACAACACCCCTTTTGGTATGTACCTCACAAGACATCTACAACAACTGGAAAGGCCGCAGAAATACTTCACAAAGAGGATTACTGGCCTCAAACAGATGCCCTACACAGACCATCTCAAAAAACTCCAGCTTTACTCCGTCGCATATCGCCTACTCAGAGGTGATCTCTAACTAAAATACAAAGCTATGTCAAACCCAGAGCTGTTGGACATGCTCCACTTAAAGAAATCCCAATCCCTCCGAGCTACACACTCTAGGGACCTAAACCTTGTCACCACAATAAACAAAACATGCCAGGATAGATTCCTGTCCCAGAGACTTCCCATACTCTGGAATAAACTACCTATCTATATCAAACAAAGCTCCTCATTAGCACTCTTCAAGAAAAATCTTGATGATTGGATGGGAAATAGGAAATTCACCTCGGGGATCACCTCAGTGGCTCTGCTCGACAGTGGCATAGGAAAATAATTTTCTTGGGTGGCAAAAGCCAGGGTACCTTTTTGGCTGGGCTTGTATAGGCCCCAGGGCCTATAGCCTAGTACCTACCTATGAACCTATGCGTAAATGGGCGTGCCTTCGTTGAATGTTGGCACCTCAGCATTCGTGAAAATCTACTGCCAATCATTAGCGGCGACCCCTAACCAGGAAAAGCCGAAAGACAAACTTGACAGTTGTCTGCTTACACTGTTGTTATAATGTTCCCTCATTTCCCTTAGAGTCATGTTACAAATATTATAATGATTATACACTACTTGCATTCCTCAGGTTGGTTTCCGTAACAGCCAAATAACCAGTTGAATTTATTGGATCTTTTAAAGTAGTATTAATAATATTGATTATCTTGTCTTTTCTTATTGGCCAGCTAGTTGCTTGCATACTCTTATTTAACTACTGCTGCGATGTTCATTGTTTTGTCTGATGAAGTTCTTCACACTAATAAAGAACAAAAGCTTTACACCTGCTCCTGAAATTTGGTACTTCGTATTTTTTATTTTTTATTGTTTTATATTTTGAAGTGTTTACGTCAGAAGTTTCAATTCTAGGTGCTTGATTTAGATGGCCAATTGTGTTGATTTGGATTAGTTATTCATAGGTTCATAGGTGTGTACTAGGCTAATGGCCTGGAGCCTATATAAGCCTAGCCCAAGATTGTGTGCTTGGATTTTGTCTATACAGTGTACAAAGTCACTGATTATTTACATTATAGTATAGAAGATTTACAGTCTGTGCTTCACTTTAATTTTCTTTCTTCTAAGCATTTCTTAATTAGACTAAGTAAAGATTTAGGTTTATGGGTGTTTTGGGGGTGATCAGTGCCTTTTTTATGTATGAATGGTCAAATTTAACTTTTTAACATTGTAATAAATATGAAATGCAGTCTATGTTTCAGTTTTTATTTTATCATTTTTAGTCCAAATTAGGAATATATTTGGGTGTGGGAATGTTCTAAATAATCACAGGGGGATTTCCGAGAGTAACATTTTCTCTTTAAATACATATGAAGTGTGTAAACTTTTACTTTAGTAGACAACTTTTATATCTGCAGGGCAGGGTCCATCCTCCATAACCTCTAAGACAGCATCAAAATTTCTTTCTGATGGAATATCATTGGCCTAAATACCCCTGAGTACTGTAGCCCCAGTGGATGCCCTAGATCTCAAAGCTGGATCTAATTTATAGTCTTTTTCAAATTACTCAGGGTTGAAAAAGTAGTATGCGATCAGATACCATATTTATTTTATTTTATTTGCATTTGTTTTTTGTGGTAGAGCGCCGATCTCCCTAGACCTTTTTCGAATGTAACCCAGTAGCAGTGTCTGGTTAAACGACTTGCACACAGTCACAGTTACGCAATGGAGGCTGAAAGAATCAAACCTTGCACCACTGGACAACAGGAAACCGCTCGTTAACAGCTCCTGACTCCTATAAGCCAATATCCAGACAATAATCCTCTAAGCCAAATGTTAAACATTGAAACATGCCTAAAGAAGGTGGACAAAGCAACAAAAGCCCTAGATGAATGAACCTTGAGAAACCTGGACAATGCTTGCCATGAGTTAACACACTAAGAAAGCCACTTAGCCAGCACAACTTTGGAAACCTTATGACCCAGGAATTTGGAATCAGGGTAAATGAAAAAATGGGAATGCTTTCTGACAGACATAGTGCTGTCTAAATAATGCCTTAACTATGTTTGAGAATCCACACAGCACAAGAAGTACTTCTCAGAGTTAAAATAATGAGGAAAAAAGTATAGCCAAACAAATGATCTGGTGAAGACTGAACTCACTGGTTACCATAGCAATGAAGGAGGGGTTAGCATTAAAGGAAACAAAGTCCTGATCGAAGATCAGGGTAAGGAGATTCCACAAAGAAAGCGTGAAACTTCAGATTTTCAAAAACATCTTCCAGGACAAACATCTGAAGTCTGCAGACGTGGCCAGTTCAACAGGAACTTGAGTTAAAGTCTTCAGGAAAAGTACAAGGCCTCAGGGAGGCACTCGGTCATGTAATAGTGTCCTCAGAAGGAAACTACCCATTAAGAAGCCGCAGATGCTGTCAACAACTGGAAGAAAGAATCACCTTGGCCCATATGAAAGTCAGAGATGGTGGTTAAGTGGATTCCATCTGTAGCGAAATGTAGGCCTGAGGAAAAAAAATATCAGCAATGTAGTCCTACAGACGGAGTAGCTGCATTTTAAATGTTAATGAAAAAGAAATTATTTACTTTAATGCCTCAGCATGCAAAAAAATGCATACCATTTTTAGGCCTGAAATCAAAACAATATTAGATATTTATATTTTTGACAGGTTTTATTAATTTTACTCTGAAGAAAACTAAATATTTGTTTTCAGCTGACTGATTGATGATCCCAAATCTTTTAGCTCTCAACCAGCTTACTATGACCCATAAGTTTATCCACCAACCCACAAACTGTCCTGCTCTCTCCAGTCTTGTCCAGCCTAGTCAAAATCCCAGGCCCCTGAGATCCTCCAGTAAACTTATGCTGAAGATCACTCAATCCCGCAACTATCATGGTGACTGCCCAAGAAAATTACCAAACTCTGGAATACCCTCCCTCAAACCATCACTAAAATCCCACACACTCACAAGTTCAAACAACTACTACATAACTGCCTAGCGACTCATTGGCTCTGCTCCTGTCATACTCCAGTCTAACTACTCTTACCCTATCCCTCTCATTTCCACTCTACAATAGTCTAGATCCTATTGCCATATTTTCACTCCCCTGATCCACCTCTACAAAAGGTGTTGGCACCCCTGAGAATACACTGTATATAAACTCGTATATTGTTTGACTTTGCAATCTTCATACTGTTTCAACCCACTATTACTCATGTGTAACATTCTATGTCAATAATATCCTGGTTTTATTGTACCAACATTTTCATGCTCTGAAAAAAGGCGTTTTAACAGATTTGTACGTTTTAATATTCATATGTAAATAGTCACATGTGATTTGTACCGTGTTTGGTATTGTATTGTACTGCTTTTCTGGAGCTTTTCTCCCCTAGCCTCTGCTGAAAATGGGCTCCTGGCCCAGTCGGACTTTCCTGGTTAACAAATGTAATACATAAATAAATAAATAATTTGCAAATCTTACACTTTGTAAATTTCATACATTCTAGCCTGAATTTGACCATGACTTTGAATAACGAGTGCTTTCTATACTATTTCAAAATATTCTTATGAACATTTCAAGATAAAACCCATGGATAGTCCCACTTGTATTGTGAACTGCATAACCTAATAGCAGATAATAGAATCTAAAACAGTGCAAGCCTGTAAAACATGAGTGTTGCTGTAACATGCAAAATGATGGAAAATATAAATTTTCTTACAAAATATTTTGTTGCTTATTTCATCAAGAACGTACTAATGGTACTATTCAAATATACACTGAGTCTGATAGCTTAAAAATGCAAAGCATACATGATTTCTGTGAGCAAAATGGCAAAAGGGACAACCCAAATAGCTATGACCACACATAGTAATTAGCAATATAACTCCAAATCTCCGTATCCATGTAAAAATCACTGCAAATTTCTAATAAGTATGACCTTAGCAACAGAATAGCCTTATCTGGTGATTGCAGACATAAAGACATACAAATTTGCCTTCATGCAAAGTATTTTTCTATATAGGATCTAACTAGGAATTCCAAGGAAGAAACTTCCTCATTCAAGAGAAATAAATAGAAATAAATAGAATTTTACCTCTGATGTAATGACAGCCGAATAATGATGCACTATTATTATACTCTGCGTACTGAGAAGTTCAATACAACATCCCCATTGGAAAGCAAATGTAATGCAAATTATACAATAAAAGCTAATTATTATTCAAAAGCATGCACACTGATT
This sequence comes from Protopterus annectens, assembly GCF_019279795.1. Taxonomy (NCBI): domain Eukaryota; kingdom Metazoa; phylum Chordata; order Ceratodontiformes; family Protopteridae; genus Protopterus; species Protopterus annectens. The sequence goes on from NC_056741.1 coordinate 25,809,216, forward strand.
GGACAGCCCAATTAGTAGGCCCACTGTAAATTGAGCATATACCATTGTAAAAAAGTCCAGCCATTCAAGTATTACTGAGGGGCCATTGCATTGATATATGCTTGTTAATCTTTTCTGACATATTTTATGTGGGGTAGAACACAATATGAGGGAAAAAACAGAAATGTTCTACAAAACTCTAAACGGCTGACAAGTATGCTTACTGGCAATATGATAACCATACCTGTCAACTGTCCACAGATTTGCAGAACATTCCTGATTTTCTTCATATTTCTGCCCAATCCTTCACAATATTTTTAAATTCCATAAAGATTTCTCTCAATAATGTTTGACATTTTCATTCTTAATTTTGAATAAAACGGTTGGAACATAACCGAGCAATGATGGAAAAAGGAGAGTCAGAGCTGCTGAGATGCTACTTTCCCGCGCTATCACTTGTACTGAACTGATGTACTTTACAAGTATATGGATGCACCTGGCATATGAATTCCCATCACATTAGTTTTCAGGTCAGACAGTGGAAGAACACTGTAGCTCTGTTATACAATCACATTATTTAAGAAAGGTATGTAATTACTCAAACATTAACTGGGAGAACTACTCAAGTACAAACTCCCTTGCCCAACATTTCCTAGAATTTATACTCAAATGCCCTGGAACAACTGGTCAACACCCCCACCAGAGGTGACAACATATTGGACCTGATCATCACCAACATGGGCAACCAGTGTTCCACACCGGAGGTCAACCCCTCGCTGGTTAGATCTGACCATAAACTAATCACTCTGGATATCCAAATTCCGCCACCACTCCCGGTCAAAGAAATTACAGTGAAAAACTTTTCAAAAGCAAACTTCACATTACTTAAGACCGAGGTGGGAAGTTTCAAAGCCCTCATGCTAAAGGATAACGCTGTCCAAGCTGCAAAATCCTTTACTAATGCACTCTACAGGCACCTACAAGAATGTATGGATCATTCTATCCCAAACAAAACCAAGACTCACTCCTCCAAGAAGAGGAAACCAGTCTGGTGGACCCCTGCCATAAACAAGCTATGCAATAGAAGGAGGAAACTAGTACAGAAAAGAGTAAAATCCCAAGAAGGGAAGACATCCCTGATCAGTATCAGCAAGAAACTATGTTCCCTCATAAAATCATCCAAGGCTAGCTTTGAAAGAAAAATTGCCATGGACTCCAAAGATAAGCACAAGGCATTATCTAGCTATGTCAAGAATCTAAGTGGCAATTCTCAGATCTGCTCAAAGTTAGTGTAGAATGGCACAAAATACACTGATCCGACCGATATAGCCAACATCCTGGCAGACAGGTTCAGTGCAAACTTCACCCCCCTCTCACCCCCAAAAGGGCCCATAACTATACCAGAAGAATGTAGTGCCCCTGAAATCACAGACACTCAGGTTAAAACAGCCCTCTCCAAAGCCAAAAACACAGCATCAATGGGACCGGATGGTGTCCCAGGCTGCGTTCTACATGAGCTCAAAGATGAACTAACCCCTCACCTAAACACACTTTTAAACTCAGCCTCTCCACAGGCTACATGCCCACAGAGTGGCGCACAGCAACGGTTATTCTGCTCCACAAAGGTGGAGCCACAACAGACCCCAGGAACTATTTCCCTATAAGCCTGACAAGCTTGGTCTGCAAAGCTATGGAGCACATCATCATGGATCTCATTAACAGAGACATTGGAAACCTCCAAACACTGGACCCTACCCAGTTTGGCTTTGTTAAGGGCAGATCGTGCCTCCTAAACCTGGTGGACTTCTTTGAGACAGTTACCAAGGCTATAGATGAGGGAAAGGTGGTCCACACAGCCTACCTAGTCCTCGCAAAGGCCTTTGACACCATTCCTCACTCAGGTATTATAGACAAGTTCACCAGCCTGAACATAAACCTCTAAATCACAAGATGGGTTGCCAACTGGCTCACGGACAGAACCCACATGGTAAGAGTTGCAGGAGTTAGGTTTGACTCTAAACCAGTTACAAGTGGCATTCCTCAGGGCTCAGTCCTAGGACCCCTCCTGTTTGGCATATACTTCTTAGAGGTACAGGCAAGCACAGGAGTATTATGGCTGACCAAGTTCGCAGATGACTGCAAACCTAGGGGCTATAATTAACTCTCCAGCTGACACAGACATCCTCCAAAAGGGTCTCACTGAGACAGATACCTGGTGTCAAAACCATGGCCTCAAGCTAAATGCCAAAAAGTGCATAGTCATCCCCTTTGGGAAAAGCAAAGTACCCACAAACGACCACATAGGTGGTAGCCCCCCTAAATACGGAAGACGTAGATAGTAACCTCTCCTTTGATAATCACATTGCCAAAGTGTTTAAAAAATCCTTCTATGTGGCCCACCTAATCACAAAAGGGTTTGCATCCAGATTGAAAGAGGTCGTTGGGCCCCTCTACAGATCACTCATCAGAACCATCATAGAGTACAATGCCTCATTTGGGATGTACCTTACAAGACACCTGCAACAACTGGAAAGACCACAGAAGTACTTCACCAAGAGGATCACTGGCCTCAAGCAGATGCCCTATGCAGCTTGACTGAAGAAACTCCAGCTGTACTCGGTTGCATACCGCCTACTCAGAGGTGATCTCTGCCTGACATACAAGCCTATGTCCAACCCAGAATTGATGGACATGTTCCACCTAAAGAAAACCATATCCCCTCGAGCCACACACTCCAGGGATCTAAACCTCACCACAACAATAAATAGGACATGCTGGAGGGATAGATTCCTGTCCCAGAGACTTCCCATGCTCTGCAACAAGATTCCAAACTACATTATGCAGAGCTCCCCACTAACCCTCTTCAACAGAAACCTTGACGAGTGGATGGGAAACAGAAAGTTTACCCCAGGGATCACTTCAATGGCTCTGCTGGACAGAAGCACAGGGAAATAATCTAAGGGGGCAGCGAAAGCCAATACATTCCAGCTAGGCTTATAAATGCCTTCGCGAGATAGCCTAGTACCTACCTATGAACTTATGAACCTATAATTTCTTTCTTAAATAATGTGATTTTATAATAGTAATAATCCACCCCGGGCATGGGTATCACTGGATTTAATTAAAAGGTGAGTGCTTTCGCACATTACACTGGGTGCTTCATCAGATCTAACATGAATCAAAATGCACAGTTTAAATATAACAGAATTAATTGAATCATCACTTCAAAGCCCGTGACCTTAGTATGGGTCTTAAAGGTCCATAAATGCTTCAGTAGTCCTCCCATGTGACCAACAGTATCGAGCAGAGGATGGGTGACGGAGCCAATGTCCATGTTTATTGAGAAACAGTTACATCCTGTCCTTAATAAAATAGATACAATATTGAAGGACACTAGGCATTTTTGTAAAGATTGTCTGAATGGTCAGCTGTCGGTATGGTGAATGAATATATGTTAATTACTATGGATGTTGTCTCTTTGTTCACCTCTGTTCTGAATTATGTTGGTGTAGAATATGTGAGGTGTTCCTTGTCTAAATGTATGGATTACACTGTGGAACATGTTTATTTAATTTGTTCTTTACTTAAGATTGTTCTGACTAATAATGCCTACTCTTTTTCTGACCAGTATTTTATTCAAAAGGTCGAAGTTGCTATGGGCACCATATGTGCGAATAGTTATGCCAACATGGTGTTCACATATTGGGAGGCTACTACTGTTTTTAATGATAGTAATTTATGTCTTAACTTTGTTCTACACTATGATCACTTTGTGGATGATATAGTTTTTGTATGGTCAGGCATGAGTAATGACTTGAATAAATGTATTGGCTATCTGCAAGGATCTACTGACTTCTTAAGGTGTACCGCAGAACACTCTGTTTTTATGATTTTTAGATGTTTGTGTCATTAGATCTTTAGATAGTTTGGATACAGATCTTTTCAAAAAAATATGTAAGAAGAATAATTTGTTACAGGCACGAAGCATGCACTTGAAATCTATAAAGCAAAATGTAGTGAAGGGTCAGTTTTTTAGAAATGCCAGATTACACACTAGGGACAGTCAGATGCATGATTCTTTTAATGTCTTGAATTGTGAGCTTCGACAAACGGGATACTCAGATTTTGATATCTCATGAGCACAGAATGAAGTGGTGTTACTTCGACATAATAGGGCCAGATCTTATTTTTCAAATGATGATGATAGACAATACATTAGCGTGATTGTGATGGTCAGTTGAGGATGTTTTTGACATATTCTACTAATGTTAGTTCTGTTTGCAATACTATTAGAAAACATTGGATGGTAAATGTAAAATAATACTTGGCAATAAGCCAACACTTTACATTTAAGAACAGCTCCTCTATTAAAAAGATGCTCTGTTATAAGTCATTGACTATGGGAGAGAAAGCTAGTAGTGTTATATCATAAAGGCTGAGTACTTATCCGTGTAGAGCTTGTATTGCCTGTAAATATGTGAAACCTGATAACTGCTCTGTGCATTCTGTTAGTGGACAAATATTTGAATTTAAGCTACATACTGACTGTGTTAC
>NC_056741.1:26128748-26158748 GCF_019279795.1 Protopterus annectens
GATGTCCGATAGGTATGCATCTGCAGTCCTAACATATGGGTTGTCCTGCCTCAGGCAGCCCTTCGGTCGGCCGGATTCCAAAGTCTGGGTCTGGCCTCGGCTGATGTCGCACTTCACCCGACGTCATAGCTGCTGTTTATTGGGTATAAAGGCATCAGCCGATGCCATTTTCCTCAGTGTTTCTTGCCCCAGATGCCAGGTGCCCTCTAGGAAGGCTCAATTTGGATAAATGCAAATAATTCCAAACAGTAGAGAGCAAACAATATAAAGATATATAAGTATATACATATATACAAACAAATACACCATAATAGATTCCCCCAGCTAGATAAAAGAGGGGTAAATACCCTAGGAATACCACAGAGGGGAAGGAGGGTGGGTAATCCTGACTGCAGATGCATACCTATCGGACATCTACATTTATGGTAGGTACAAAACTGTACTATGTCCTTCAAGGATGCATCTGCAGTCCTAACATATGGGTAGAATACCATAGCCAAACTGGGGGAGGAGGCACTAAGATAAAGATGGTGTAGTTAAGATCCCTTGCAAAACTGCAGTTGCAAAACCTGCTCGGGTTCTAGAATATAAGGGTAGATTATAATGCTTGGCAAATGTATGCACGGAGCTCCAAGTAGCAGCTTCTAAAATGTCTTTGGTAGCCACTCCTCGTAGGAAAGCTGTAGTGGTGGCTGTAGTTCTAGTGGAATGAGGTCTGATATTTCCAGGAGTTGTCTTTCCATGAAAAGAGTAGCAAAAACGAATGCAATTTCCTATCCATTTTGTGATTGTCTGTTTTGAAATTGCTTTCCCTTGCATTCCTGTTGCATATGCTACCAGAAGCTGGTCAGTTTTTCTGCTGGTCTTAGTTCTGTCCAGATAGTAGCGTAATTGTCTGTGCACATCCAAGGTATGTAGCAGTCTTTCCCCCCTGTTCTGTGGGTTGGGGAAGAAGGTAGGTAAATGAATCGCTTGGTTCAATGATACTCTGGAGACCACTTTTGGCATAAAGGTAGGGTTAGTTCTCAGAGAGACTCTGTCCTGATGGAAGATAAGGAAGGGTTGTACTGCCATTAATGCCTGTAACTCAGATACCCTTCTTGCTGAAGTGATTGCTAGCAGGAAAGCAGTTTTCCAAGACAAGAACTGTAATTCTGCTGTTGCTGCTGGTTCAAAAGGGGGAAGTCTTAACTTTTCCAGCACAAAATTGAGATCCCATGTAGGTAAAGGTGGTTTCCTTGGAGGTTTTACATTTTTGATTCCTCTCAAGAACTGCCTGAGTAGAGGATGAGAGAAGACAGGAGGATCCATGTTGTATTCTGCTGAAATTGCTGATGCATGAATCTTAATGGAGGAGTAAGACAGGCCATTGTGGAACAGTTCTGCTAAATATTCCAGGATGTGTGCTATGTTTGCCAATGAGATATTTTCTCCATTTGCTGCACTCCAAATGAGGTATCTTTTCCACTTGGCTGAATAAGTCTTCCTTGTGGAAGGTCTGCATGCTTCCAGGATAATGTCCTTAACCCTCTGGGATAAACCTGGGTTATTTTGTTTCATGCAATATTCCAAGCAGCTAGCTGCAGTGTTTTCAAGTTTGGATGTAGGATCTTGTAGTTGTCCTGTGTTAGAAGTAAGGGACATAGAGGTAGAGGCCATGCGTGTGTCCGAGACATGCTTCTCAGTAGCGGGTACCAATGTTGCCTCGGCCAGTCTGGAGCTATCAGGATTACCCTTGGCTGATCCTCTCTGATCTTCAGTAGAACTTTGTACATCAAGGGAAGAGGTGGGAATGCATATGCTGTCAGTTTTTTCCAGCTGAAGGAAAGGGAGTCCACCCTCCAAGCAAGTGGATGGTATGTTCTTGTGCAGAATTTCTTCAATTGGTGGTTGTTTGGGGAGGCGAACAGGTCTATCTCTGGTAGTCCCCATTTCTTTGTTATTGCTTTGAAGATATCTGGATGCAGCATCCATTCGTGAGCATCCGTGGTAGTTCTGCTTAAGGTGTCTGCTAGAGAATTTTCTTTTCCTGGTACAAATCTGGCCTGAAGTTGAATGTTGAGATTCAGGGCCAAATTCCACAGGTCCATTGCCATCCGGCATAGAGGATATGAATGTGTACCTCCCTGTTTGTTGATGTACCACATGACTGTGGTATTGTCGGTCCTTATCAGCAGATGACCCTGTTGAAGGAGTGGTCTGAATGCCTGGATCGCATGTTTCACTGCCAGCATCTCCTTTAGATTTATGTGTAGATTCAGCTGGTCTTGGGTCCATAGACCTTGAATACACTTGTCCACCATGTGTGCCTCCCATCCTAGGTCTGAGGCGTCCGTGGTGATGGTCTGGCTTGGATGAGGTTTGTGGAAAGGCAAGCCTCTGTTCAACTGACAGGCCTGAGCCCACCACAGGAATTCTTGCTTCAGGCATGGAATTATTGGAATCTGGGCTTCTAGACTGTGCTTGTGTTGAGACCATACATTCCTTAGGTACCATTGTAGCTTTCTCATATGCAGCCTGGCATGTGGAACCAATATTATGCATGATGCCATGTAGCCCAGGGCTTGCAGGACTTTCCTTGCAGTAAGCCGAGTTTGTGCTGTTAATGTCATGAAGTAGGCTGGTAGTTGCTTTTGTTTTTCTTCTGTGAGAAAAGCCATCTGAGTTGATGTATCCAGTTCTGCACCCAAGAATGTTATCCTTTGGGATGGTACTAGTCTTGATTTTTGCATGTTGACTGTGTATCCCAAGGCTTGCAACAGTTGTATGACATTTTCCAAATCTTTTGTTAATTTTGCCTTGTTGTCTGCTTGTATTAGGCAGTCATCCAGGTATGGGTAAATTTGAATTCCCTGTAGCCTGCAATGAGCAATTACTGATGCCAGGCATTTCATGAATACTCTGGGCAGTAGATAAGCCAAAGGCAATGCTGAGAATTGATAATGCTCTGATCCTGCAAGAAATCTGAGGTGTCTTCTGCAATCTGGTCGTATAGGGACGTGCAGGTATGCCTCCTTGAGATCTAGAGTCACCAGCCAAGACTCCTTGCCCAGCATGGGAAGAAGCTGCTGGAGGGTCAGCATTTTGAATTTTGGAACAATGAGGTATGTGTTCAGTGCGGACAAGTCTAGAATAGGTCTCCATTGATTTTCTTTTCTTGGTACAAGGAAAAGCCTGGAGTAAAATCCTTGGCCTTGCTCCATAGGTGGTACCTCTTCTATAGCTCTCATCCTTAGAAAGTTGTTGACCTGTCTTAGAGCGTCTGTTTTTTGGCTTGGTGGTAGGTTTGGCATTCCTCTCTTTTTTGGTAGAGTGTGGAAGTGAAACCTGTAGCCCTTGTCGATTGTTTGTAAAGTCCATTTGTCTCCTGTAATATAATGCCAGTTGTTGGAGAATAAGGCTAGCTTTCCGCCCAAGGGTGCTTCCAGTTGTTCCCTGGTAGGCGGAACTAGAGCCAAGTCATTGTGTCTGCCCTGTGGAAGTGGTTGTAGTTGAATCTGTGGCAGTACTTCTCTGGTTGGTAGGTTGCCACTGATGTCGCCTGTAGGCACCCCTAGATTGACCTCTGCCTCTGGGGTGTCTATTTCTGCCTCTCTGCGCTCTGGAGTTGTCTGGAAAGGACCAATTCTTCGAAGGCCAATTTCTGCTAAACCTCGGAGGTTGGACCTGTAAGAAATCCTTGACTGTTTGGACAGATTTTGCTTTTTCTTCCACCTTCTTTAGAACCTCCTGTGCAGGGGAGCCAAACAAACTTTGTTTCTCCATGGGAGGATCTAGGGGTTTTGACTTAACATGGTCTGGTAAGGATTGTTCTTATAACCAGGCATGCCTTCGAATCACTGTACCAGTCATAGCTGATCTAAAGGAAGCCTCCAGTGCATCATAGCCACATTTTAAGAAATGGTTACTGACCTGCTGAGAGTTATGTACCAAATCCTGAAGGGATTTGCGGTCTAAAGGTTCAGGAGAAGACAGTTTTTTGTTTATCTGGTCTAACAAAAATTCCTGGTACTGAATCATGTGGAATTGACAGTTCAAGGCCCTGGCTGAAAGAGTAGCAGAAGTATAAACCTTTTTACCCCATCTCTCTAATGCTCTAGATTCCCTTTCAGAGGGAAGAGGGTTTTTGGCAAAGACAGCTGCCACACCTTTAGGGCCCTGTGAAATGGTTTCAGGGTCTGCAACAGGAGCTTTATACAAATGGTAATCTGTGTCCGGGACCCTGTAATATCTGTCTGGCTTGACAGGGGCCGGAGGAAGAGAGTCAGGAGCAGTACAGGCATCATTATATGCATCATCAACAACTGTTAGTACTGGTGGAATGGCTAAAGGCCTATGCTGTGGTAAGTGTAAAAAGGTCCTTAGCCTTTTCCTTGAATCTGAAAAATCCTGGCCCTGCCATTGGAATTGTTCCCTCATAGCATGCAAGGTTTCCCCAAAGGAAAATTCTTCAGGTGGAGAAGCAGAAGGAATGGAATCTTCTGCATCAGAATCCTCATAAGGAGAATAAGGGCCTTCGTGAGGGTCTGAATTGTCTGAGTCATCCGAGGAATAATCTGTAGAGACAGGTTCCGGGGGTTCAGTCCTAGGCCTCTTGTCTGGAGGGGGCTGAGAGGCCCTGTCTGGGTGAGGCTGGGATCCCCTGATCAAAGAAATGAGATCCTCAGCCAGGCTGAGCATTTGGGAACTAGAGGTAGGCCTATGTGAAGGAGTTTTTGCAGGTAAGGCCTTAGAAGATTTAGCTGCTTTAGCCCTGGCAAAAGCCTTGATAGACATAGAAGCAGGGGGTCTAGCAGCCCCACGTGCAGGGGTAGATATGTCTAAAGGAATAGTGTCGGACAAATCCTGGGCGCCTGCTTCTGTAGCTATAAATTCAGTAGCAGATTCAGCCATGCTCTGTGAGGCCTCGGCTATCGGAGGCATGCTTTCGGCCGAAGGAGAACCGGGGGCTCGGTTTCAGCCGAAACAAAGACACTCGCGGTTGGCCTAACCGTGGTTTCAGCCGAAATCGCGGGCCGCGAGTGTCGGTCCTTTTCCTTGCGCTTTTTAGCTGATTGAGTAGTCTGAGTCTCCGATGGCATTTTGTATGCAAAAGCGGGACCAAAAAACTCCTCTGCAAACTCCGACCGACGTCTAAGAGTCCATCGGTTGAAAGAAGCACAGGCTAAACAAGCTGATACGTCGTGGTCTGGGCCTAAGCAAGGAAGGCAGTAAGAGTGGAAATCCTTATGAGGTATTTGTTTCCCACAAGTTAAACAATTATTTACTTTGTCTGACATCGGCTGAGGCAAGAAAGAGTCCCCAACGGGGTACTTAGCTTTTTAGAAGTCTTCGTTAGTAGAAACCTCTGGATCTGACCGACCGGCACTTGCGAACAGCTTCTGCTTCGGGCACCGCGCGGCAAGAAAGACTGAGGAAAATGGCGTCGGCTGATGCCTTTATACCCAATAAACAGCAGCTATGACGTCGGGTGAAGTGCGACATCAGCCGAGGCCAGACCCAGACTTTGGAATCCGGCCGACCGAAGGGCTGCCTGAGGCAGGACAACCCATATGTTAGGACTGCAGATGCATCCTTGAAGGACATCCTTATCTATTAGTAAACACAATATTTCCTAGTAGCAGGTTTTCTGGCCTCTAACACCTGCTGCACATTCTCATGAAACAAGTACTTAGAGTAGAGACTGAATCATCCAGGCTGCCAGTTGTAGCTGCACCAGTCACCCTTGAGACTGTGCAAACAAAGCCAGTGTTTGAGAAGTATGGGGTAACTGTCCTTGGACAATAACATCAGAAGCATAATCAAGAATGCCTGGGTCAGAAGGGGCTCACTACAATGATCTTTGACATTTCTTTCTGAATCTTCAGAAGTACCTTGTAAATCAGTGGAAAGGCTGGAAATGCAAACAAGAACATTGTCATCCAAGGGAATGAGAATGCATCTATCCTCCAATCATGGCTGCAAGGATGTCTGAACATAATTTCTCCAGCTGTCTACTTTGAAAGAAGGCAGATTTATTTCAGGCTTTCCCCAGATCTGCACTAGATTCTGGACTACCACTACCTTGAGCTGTCACTTGTGTGGGTCTGCTCAGTCTGCCATGTTTGGCTCTGACAAGATGTATGATGATTGAAAAGTCAGAAAATGCTGTAAAGCCAGCTCCCAGGACATAAATGCCAACCAGCACAGAGGGTATGACCTTGTACCCTCTTGTCTGTTGCAGTATCACATCAAGTGGTGTTATCTGTAACCATAAGAGGAGGACCTACAGCCCCATAGGTGGTGGCCTGGACCTGCACTCCCAATGACATCTCCCCAAGCGAATTCAGACAAATTTGTTTGGACAGACTGTACCTTAACAGGCGAGTCCTGGACTGATACTCAGCTGTGATCTCCACTATTATAACTCTCATCTGACAAAGGGTACCAGCTGCAAATAGGACTCCAGGGAATGTATGTGTTTTGTCCAAAAATTTTGAAAATAGCACTGAATTTTCCTCATATAGAGACAGGCCAGGGGTGTTACATGAATCATGGATGCCATTAGTCCTAAAATCTTTAGGAAAAGTCCTGCTCAGGCGATGTTCCTCCTGAAAAATTCATGAAACATCGTTGGGTAGAACAGGACCTTGCCTTTGAAAAAAAAAGGCCATAGGCACCCCAGGAAGACAAGTCTTGGAGAGAGTGCCAAGCATGACTTCCAAAGTTTCAACTTGAACCCTAGCTGGGACTGTAAAGTCGATACTTCCTCTACTGATCCCAAACACTTGCATTTAGACTGCACAGATCAGCAAGTCAACCAAGTAAGGAAAGATACGAACGCCACGGATCCAGCAGTGAGACAGGCATATGGTGAAGACTTGAGGTGCAGTGGACAGCTCAAAAGGCAATGCTAAGAACTGACTGTGCGAACCAGACAACAAACCTCAGATATCTCCAGAAGCAATAAGCAGTGGGGTCACCATGAAGGAGATGTCTGGCAGCAGTAGTAGTATCGCTTGCAGGGTGAGCATCTTGAACTTGGGGATCTTGACAAAAGTAGCCAGAAATGATAGGTCCAACACTGGTCTTTATTACAGTTCTTTTTTGGGAACTAGGAAAATTCTGGTGTAGAAACCTTTCATTCTCTCCAAAGGAGGGACCAGTTCTGTGACCTCCCCTCTTGAGTTCAATATTTGCATGATTATAAGGGGGAATAACAAAGTCTGGCTTAGTGGGTGAGGGGAAATCATCTTGAGGAGTGGTAGATGTTCCTTTCACTGCCACCTATAACCTCTGCCAGTACTGTTGAGCATTCATTTGTCCGAGACCACAGACAGCTAGGCCACCTTGTTCAGAACTAACTTTAGAGATGGGGGGCCAGGAGGAGAACTTCAGAAAGAAGGGTGCTGTCATAAGATGGAAGGGAGGTTATCTTTTTTTGGGAAAGGAACTCCTCTTTCTAGGTTTGGCACAGTCCTCATCCTGCCATTTCCTTTTGCTGCCTAGGTTTCTCTTCTTTTGGGACGACTTTTTTATCTTTTTAGACCACCAAAAATGATCCTGCTTCCTGAAGGGAACTTGGGAATATCAGTTTACCTCTGCCATCCCTGTGTTTATAGATCTGATTAGTTGCTGCACCATACTCACAATCAAAATCAAGTGGAGCTTTCAATCTCATTTTTTAACTCGTCAGAAAAGTTTTGGCTGTAAAACCACACATACTGCCTTATCACAACAGACGTCGATGCATTTCTAGAAATGGCACTGGACCCATCCAAAGCAGTCTTTAAAGCACGTTTAGATACTTGAGAAACATGGAGCCAATATCTTTTACACAGACGTTCTGCTCAGCAGTGAGCTCATGTAAACTCTATATACACCTCAACAAAAACTTCCACAGAAACCCCAGCGGGTAAATGCTTTAAAAGAAACTACAGACACCTCAACAAAAACTTCCACAGAAACCCCAGCGGGTAAATGCTTTAAAAGAAACTCTACAGACACCTCAACACAAACTTCCACAGAAACCCTGGCAGGTAAATGCTTTAAAAGAAACTCTACAGACACCTCAACAAAAACTTCCACAGAAACCCCAGCAGGTAAATGCTTTAAAAGAAACTCTACAGACACCTCAACACAAACTTCCACAGAAACCCCAGCAGGTAAATGCTTTAAAAGAAACTCTACAGACACCTCAACAAAAACTTCCACAGAAACCCCAGCAGGTAAATGCTTTAAGAGAAACTCTACAGACACCTCAACACAAACTTCCACAGAAACCCTGGCAGGTAAATGCTTTAAAAGAAACTCTACAGACACCTCAACAAAAACTTCCACAGAAACCCCAGCAGGTAAATGCTTTAAAAGAAACTCTACAGACACCTCAACACAAACTTCCACAGAAACCCCAGCAGGTAAATGCTTTAAAAGAAACTACATACACCTCAACAAATACTTCCACAGAAACCCCAGCAGGTAAATGCTTTAAAAGAAACTCTACAGACACCTCAACACAAACTTCCACAGAAACCCTTGCAGGTAAATGCTTGAAAATAAACTACATACACCTCAACACAAACTTCCACAGAAACCCCAGCAGGTAAATGCTTGAAAAGCAAAGTACAGTTTTGTACCTACCATAAATGTAGATGTTCGAGTGTATACACTGCTGCAGTCATTACACTTGGGTTATCCTGCCGTCAGGTGGTTCCCCAGTCGGCCTGAGTTCCAAAGTCTTGGTCCGGCGTCGGTTGCTGTCGCCTCCTCCCCGACATCAGTGCGACAGGGGTATACAAGATGCAGCCGATGCCATTTTCTTTTGCCCCCGATGTCAGGTGCCTCCAAATAGGTAGACAATTCCAATTGCTAATAAAACATGCATAAGAAAAGCAAAAAACAACTTACAGCTACCAGCAAATACTCCCCATAGGTAGTAAGGGTAGAAGACATAGGTACGTACCAGCCAGTAAGAGGGGAAGGAGGGAGGGTAACCTGGACTGCAGCAGTGTATACACTCAGAACATCTACATTTATGGTAGGTATAAAACTGTACTATGTTCATCGTGTTACACTGCTCCAGTCATTACACTTGGGTAGAATCCCAAAGCGGAGGTAGGGTGGCTGGTTCTATAAGGCATTAGGGGTGGCTATAAGGCCCTGCAGCACTGCAGTGAAGAAGCCAGCTCTGGATTTAGAGTATAGAGGCAGATGGTAATGCTCAGTGAAGGTATGTACAGAACTCCAAGTTGCTGCTTCCAAAATATCCTTGGTAGGTACTTCCCTGAGGGAGGCAGTTGAAGTAGCTGTTGCCCTGGTGGAGTGAGATCTAATGCTGCTAGGTACAGGTTTTCCATGGTACGTGTAGCAGAAACGTATACAATGTCTTATCCATTTTGAAATAGTCTGTTTTGAAATGGCTTTTCCCTGTGCTCCTGCAGCATATGCTACCAATAATTGCTCAGATTTTCTGAAAGCTTTGGTTTTGTCCAAGTAGAAGCGTAACTGCCTGTGAATGTCCAAAGAGTGCAGTAGTCTCTCCCCTTTATTCTGTGGTTTAGGATAAAAAGTTGGCAGGTGAATAGTTTGGTTTGGAGCCACACTGGACACCACCTTTGGCATAAATGTAGGGTTAGTTCTTAAAGACACCCTGTCCTGGTGGAAAATGAGGAAAGGTTCCACTGCCATTAGTGCTTGTAATTCTGAAACTCTTCGTGCTGATGTTATTGCCAGGAGCAGAGCAGTTTTCCAAGAGATATATTTTAATTCTGCTGTGTTAGCTGGCTCAAAAGGAGGTAAAGTTAGTTTTTTCCAAAACAAAGTTGAGGTCCCAAGTTGGAGTAGGTGCTCTACGGGGCGGTCTTATGTTTTTAGCCCCTCTGAGGTACTGTTTTAACAGAGGATTAGAGAAAATTGGTGGATCCGTGTTGTAATGAGAAGAGATGGCAGAGGCATGGATCTTGATGGATGAGAAGGAGAGGCCTTTGTCCAGCATCTCAGTTAAGTACTGTAGTATCTGAGGAATGTTTGGGACAAGAGGGTCAAGGCTGTGAGCTTGGTTCCAGGCACAGAATCTCTTCCATTTATCCGAATAGGCTTTCCTGGTACTTGGCCTTCTGGCCACCAGAATGACATCCATAACAGCTTTGGAGAGAGGCATTGCTAGCTTGACTAAGGAATTTTCCATGCAGCTAGGTTTAAGGTCTTTAGCTGGCTGTGTAGTATTTGATTGTTGTGCTGAGTCAGCAGATGTGGGATTTGAGGCAAAATCCAGGGTGGTTCTTGTGCCAAGCTCCTTAAGATTGGGCACCAGTGTTGGCGTGGCCAGTCTGGTGCAATCAGGATCATCTTTGGCTCTTCTTGCCTGGCTTTTATGAGTACCTTTGGCAGGAGAGGTAGTGGTGGGAAAGGGTATATTTGTAGGTTCTCCCAGCTGAATGAGAGGGCATCCACTTTCCATGCTTGCGGTTGGTAACTCCTTGTGCAGAATTTTTGTAGCTGGCAGTTTACTGGGGATGCAAACAGATCTATGTCCGGGCTCCACCATTTCTGTATCATTCTGAATATTTGTGGATTCAATTCCCATTCATGGGGATCCATGATGTTTCTGCTTAAGTCTGCCAGTGTGTTGTTCTCTCCTGGCAGGAATTGTGCTTCCAGATGAACTTGAAGGTTTATAGCTGTGTTCCACAAGGTCATGGCTTGTCTGCATAGGGGGTAGAAGTGAGTGCCCCCTTGCTTATGTACCACATAACTGTGGTGTTGTCTATCAGTAGTTGTCCTGGATGCAGCAGGTCCTTGAAAGCTATAAGGGCATTTTGTACAGCTAGCATCTCTTTTTGATTGATGTGAAGATGCCTTTGTTCTCCGGGCCACGTGCCCTGAATACATTTGCCTGCCATGTGTGCTCCCCAGGCATATGCATCTGTTGTCAGTGTTTGCCTGGCTGTGGGTTGTGTAAAAGGCTGTCCCTTGTTGAGGTGACAAGCTTGAGCCCACCATTGAAACTCCTGTTGAAGGCAAGGGATTAGTGGTATAACTGTTTCCAAACTTTGACAGTGTTGAGACCATACATTCTTTAGGTACCATTGTAGTTTCCTCATATGCAGTTTGGCATATGGAATCAGTAGTATGCAGGATGCCATGTAACCCAAGGCCTGCAGAATTTTTCTTGCAGGGAGTTGGGTCTTTGTTGCCATCAATTGAAAGTATTGAGTCAGTTGTCTTTGCTTGTCTGGCGTGAGATAAGCCATCTGGGCCGTTGTGTTCAAGCTGGCACCCAAGAATATAATCTCTTGTGAGGGCACTAGTTTTGTTTTCTTTTCGTTTACTGTGTACCCCAGGCAACTTAGTAACTTTTTTACAAATGCCAGATGCTTTAGAAGAATGTCCTTGCTCTCTGCTTGAATCAGGCAGTCGTCCAGGTACGGATAAATTTGAATTTCTTTCTGTCTGCAAAATGCAATTACTGATGCCAGGCACTTTGTGAAGACCCTGGGCGCAGTAGACAAGCCAAAGGGCAGTGCAGAGAATTGGTAGTGCATTGAACCAGCTATGAATCTGAGGTATCTTCTGCAGTTTTGTCTGATAGGGACATGCAGGTATGCCTCCTTGAGGTCCAAAGTCATGAGCCAAGCTTTCTTGCCCAGCATAGGAAGAAGCTGCTGTAATGTCAACATTTTGAATTTCGGAACATCCAGGTAAGTGTTTAGAGATGAAAGATCCAGAATGGGCCTCCAGGCTTTGTCCTTTCTGGGTACCAGAAAGAGTCTCGAGTAAAATCCTTGTCCTTGCTCCTGTGATGGTACCTTCTGAATAGCTCTCATATCCATGAGTGCTGTAATTTGTTTTTGAGCCTCTGCCCATTGATTTGGTGGCAGATTTGGCACTCCTTTTAACTTTGGCAGAGTGTGAAAGTGTAACCTGTAACCCTGAAATACAATGTTGAGAACCCATTTGTCCTTGGTGATCATTTGCCAATTGTGGTAGAAGAGTGCCAGTTTTCCTCCCAAGAGGGATTTGTTTGGCAGCTGTAGTGGGAATTCATTGGAGCTGCTTTTTATATGGTTGGGGCCTGTGTCTTCCCCTTCTTTCTGGCCTGATGCAACCCATTGTCGAGGCCTATAAGGACCTTGTGTTTGACCTCTACCTCTTGGACATCTGTATCTTCCTCTTTGAGGTCTGTCTGTAATTGGAAAGGACCAATTCTTAGTTGGCCAGTTTCTGCTAAATCTAGGAGGCTGAACCTGTAAGAAATCCTTCACCATTTACATAGATTTTGCCTTATCCTCCATTTTCTTTAATACCTCTTCTGCCTTAACTCCAAATAACACATCCTGCTGCAAACGGTGCATCCAATAATTTTGCTTTAACATGATCTGGTAACGTATGTTCTTTTAACCAAGCATGTCTTCTAATGACAGAGCCTGTAACTGCTGCTCTGCCGGAGGCCTCTAGAGAATCAAAACCACATTGCAAAGTATGCTTTCCCTCTTGTTCGGCTGCATGCAATAAATCCTGCATTTCTTTAAAATTAGGAGGCTCTCATTCTGGAAGCATTTTCTGTTTTAACTGAGACAGTAAAAATTGCTGATATTTTAGCATGTGAAACTGGCAATTTAAGGCTCTCATTGCTAAAGTTGCAGACGTATATACTTTCTTTACCCATCTGTCTAATGCACTGGAATCTCTGTCAGAGGGGACTGGATTCTTGGCTGATGAGGCCTTAACTCCTTTGGGTCCCTGAGAAATGGTTTCAGGGTCAGCTACAGGGCTTTTATACAGAAATTTATGTGAGTCAGGGACTCTGTAGTATCTGTCAGGTTTAACAGGGGCTGGCGGTAAGGAATCAGGATTTAAGCTGAATTCAGTATACACATCATCCACAATATCTAATACTGGCGGAATAGCAAGGGGTCTGTGTTGAGGTAATAAATGGAAGTCTCTAAGCCTTTTCTTGGATTCTGAGTAATCCTGGCCTTCCCAGTGGAAATGCTCCCTCATGGTATGTAGGGTTTCCCCAAAGGAGTAGTCCTCAGGCGGTGAGGCTGATGGAATTGATTCCTCATAAGGGGGTAAAGAGTATCCTAGGTCTGAGGATGAATCAGAAGAGATGGACACCTGGTCGGATGAGTCATAGTCTGCATCCTGTCTAGGCCTTTTATCAGGAGGGGGATGGGGACCCCCTGATCAGAGTGATTAGGTCTTCAGCCATTTTGAGCATTTGTTTCTTAGGCATGGAGGCCTGTCCTGGAGAATGCTGTATTTGTTTCTTTGATTTTAAAGGAGGCTTGGACTTAGCTGAGGGTTTAATGCTTAACTGAGTAGGTCTGAAGGCACCCTCTGAAGCTGTGGGTTGCTCAGCTACTCCGGATCCCTCTGAAAGGTTAGTCTCGGTAGGCTGAATAACTTGTGTGTCCAAAGGCCCAGCCATCTCCACGTGGGAGTCAGAGGCGGCCTGTGGTTCTACAGAAGCGGTCGTCAGGGGCTGCGAAGGCGCCTCGCTGAAAACCGGAAAACTGGCGACTGGCCTAGAAGAGGCTTCATCAGTTTTAGGCCTCGGATGTCTATCATTGTCTTTGCGCTTTTTGTGTATTCCGGTCGTCGGAAGTTCCGACGGCATGGTATAATTGAATTTTCTACCAAAATAATGTCGGGCAAAATCAAACAGACGTTTAATAGTGAGCTTGTTAAACCTAGCACAAAAGTGACAACCAGTGACGTCGTGGTCTGGGCCTAGGCATGGGATACAATAGGAATGGAAATCCTTACGAGGTATTTGCTTCCCACAAGAAATACAGTTATTAACTTTTACCGACATCGGTCTGAGGCAAGAAAAAGTTTCCCCAACGGGGTACTTAGCTTTGTAGAAGACTTCGGTTCTGGATTCGGAATGAAAATTTCAGGAGACAGCCAACCGGCACTTGCGAACTGGCACAGCGCGGCAAGAAAGAGTGAAGAAAATGGCGTCGGCTGCATATTATATACCCCTGTCGCACTGACGTCACAGAGGAGGCGACAGCAACAGACGCCGGACCAAGACTTTGGAACTCATGCCAACTGGGGAACTGCCTGACGGCAGGATAACCCAAGTGTAATGACTGCAGCAGTGTAACACGATGAACATCTACATACACCTCAACACACACTTCCACAGAAACCCCAGCAGGTAAACGCTTTAAAACAAACTCTACATACACCTCAACACAAACTTCCACAGAAACTCCGGCAAGAAAATGCTTTAAAACAAACTCTACATACACCTCAGCACAAACTTCCACAGAAACCCTGGCAGGTAAACGCTTTAAAAGAATCTCTACATACACCTCAACACAAACTTCCACAGAAACCCCGGCAGGTAAATGCTTTAAAAGCTACTCTACTGGCTGGACTGTGCCTGCTTCTTTCCATGAGAGTTTAGCCACTTAGGCTGATTTATCTGAAGGAACTGGGTTTGATGAAGACATGGTCTCCTTATAGGAAGATGTAGCTGGGGACGAAGAAGCAGGGTCTGCAGACAAGGGGGCTTGTATGGCCAGGCATGGCTGAGCACACAATTTCTTAAACATTTTTTTAGGCAGAGGAGAATTGCAAGCTTTCTTAAAAACATCCTTCCAACGCTGGCATCAATGAAGGAAAGTTCATGTCCACGGGCTCATTCTCCAAAAGATTATACACCCTACTGATCTCAGGGCAGCGGACGACTGTGCCCAAATTAATACACCCCTAAATCTAGACAGCATTTGGACAAAAGAAACCATCTGTTTTGATTTGTAGTAACTCGAAAATTCAATAAGGTACTACAGAGGAACCAGGAATCACTCAGGAACGACAAAAATAAAATTTATTGTCACAAAAAACACACAAATGCCTTAACTGAAACACCGTGTTTTCGTCCTGAACATAGGACTTCATCAGATACTGGACTAGCTATACCATACACCTTAAATACATTTAATAATCAAGTACAATGAATAAATTAAAAACAATTAAAACCAATTAACCATGACTGTAAAGAAACATGCACTAATAATATCATCATTATGGAAATAAAAACACACAATCAGAATAAGAATATGAATATTAAACTCGTACGTACCCTATTTAAAATGACCAAACCTATAAAATATGGAATCAACATAAAAAATAGAAAAATTTAAAATAGAAAGTTTTAAAATAAACAAACAGTAAAACGTTTCATTATACTTACACCTCCTAAAAATGTAAAAAAATCTTGAAACCCATATAAATACACTTACATATAAATACATAGAAATACACAAACTTCTTAAAAATAGTTAAACTCTCTACTATGTTGTTGTTGTTCTGTCTTAATTGGACATAAATAATCCAAACAATGGTGCCATCTATTGTTAAAATATATGTTCCCTACTGGAGACCCAGAACTGAACAGGCAGAATTCTCTAACCATAAAAATGCAACCTTATCTACATCATAAAATGTAACTTCTAAAGTGCGAGTCGAATAGCAGAGTACATAAACAGATTTTTACATTAATATGTAAAATATCTTACATCAATGAAGGACAAAAAACAGAATAAAAACAACAAATTACCAAGACAAAATAATAATGATGATCCTAACTTGACTAGAAACTGAACAGAAATGTGGCCAATCTATAATAACAACATGGCTGCTCTAAGCTTCAGGAGAAGGGCCAGGGAGACACGTTCATTCAAACCAGGGTATCTACTGGCTTCCAACACCAGATGCCATTACAACTTCTTATATTCTATCCTCATCTCTCAAGGTCCCCCTTCCCACCCGGGCCCTGTGCTACTTCTTTCAGTACAAAAAAATTAAAAAACAGCCTGACTACAGCCTTTAGTATGCTTATATAATGCTTTCATTTCATCTTTAGTTTTAACGTCCTATAGTTGTTCATATATCCTCCTTTTGAACTTCAGCTCACTCTTCCCTACATAAAAGGCTTTACACATTTTATACACAGCGATGTACATGACCTCTATACTATCACAACTGGCAAATGTTCTAGCTTGTATACACCCGTTCCTGCCTCTAATGTACACTGATTCACTATTGAGTAGGTATGGGCATTGAGCCCCACATTTAAACGTACCAACCTTTCTCTAGAAATATTATTTTTGCTTTTATCTTATAATAAAATTTCAATGTTACACCCCTTTCTAAACACAAATTTAACAGGGTCTTTAAAAACCACCTCCAAGGCAGAAAAGCTAGCAAAGCTTTCTCAATTAACATTTTAACAAGGTTTGCATAACTGCTGTAGTTCAATATCAAACCTCTTTTAAAGTTTGCATTATTGCCACTATCTGTTCTGTGTCACGTTTGTACCCTCTCCATAGTTAAAACTATATAATTTCAACTTAACATTTTCCTTCCCAAAAATAGGGACATAACTGCCCTTCCTCCCTTCTTCCACTTCATTCATTACATCTTCTAACATCCAAGGTGGATATTTCCTCTCTAGAAACATTCTAGAGCTTCACATATTCATTAATAAAATCTTGTTCAACTGAGGTCATTCTTGATACCCTTATGAACTGCCCTTTAACTACACTTCTCTTCTGTTTGGAACAAGAATTTGAAAAGGTGTCCTTACGATACAAGGTTGATTTAAACCCCTGAATATTTTCAACCTTTTGAATACTGGCATCCAAGTAATTCATTACATCTCTAGAAATCTCATAGGTAAATTAAAAAAAATCTGTAGTAGACCCTAAATACTCAAACTCCATCAATGTTTCTTCTGTATCAATCCAGAAAATGCAAATGTCATCAAAGTACCGTTTATAATAATTCCAATACTGAGTGTAGGGAGAATTAAAAATAAATTTCTGTCCCCAGGTGTAGAACATTATATTTGCATAGGTGGGGGCACAACATGCACCCATTGCTACCCCACTTTCCTGCTTACAGAACTCTCCTTCACAGTGAACAAAATAAGAATTTATGTTCTTACCACAACGTTCCATGTGAATTGTTCATCTCATCTTTGTTCTTACACACGGGTTCGGAGCCGATCCTCGGCTCCGAGTCGGCCGCATCACTAGCTCCGCATCTTCGAGAAAGCTCGAGGCACAGTAATATCCCATGATCCTCAGGTGCTAACCCTCAGATCTAGTTTGCTATACCAGAAGAATCCCTTTAGAACTGTGTCTTGAACACTTATAAACAGATACTACACACTGTCTGGAACCCTGCCCTCAAATAGAGGCGAAAAGATGCCATTACTAACGCACAATAATATGCTAACAATATCTAGAAAAGACTGAAAAGGAATTCAGTCGAACCCGTTCTCCCAGACCGCAGGACGGGGGATGGAGGGGGGGAATGTAAGAACAAAGGCGAGATGAACAATTCACATGGAACGTTATGGTAAGAACATAACTTCTTAATGTGAAATTGTTCAATCTCGCCGTTTGTTCTTACACACGGGTAGCGTCCCTAGCTCCTTTTTCCTGGGTGGCTCAAGGGAGAACATTCCTGAGTACAGTGGAACCAAACGTCGCTCTGTCCCTGGAGCTTTTGTCTAGTTTATAGCGGGCGATAAAAGTATGTGGTTTTGCCCAAGTTGCCGCTGCACAAATGGTATCTAAAGGCAAACGAGGGGTATGGGCTGAAGAGGTAGCGATCGCCCTTGTAGAATGAGCTCTGGGTTTGAAAGGGAGTTGCTGTTTCTATTCAGCATATACAAAATTTATGCAATCTGAGAGCCATTTGGATAAGGTAACTTTCGTTACTGCCTGTCCTTTCCTTTGGTCAGCATATGAGACAAATAGTTGGTCTAACTTTCTGTACTCTTTTGTCCTATGTAAGTAAAATCTCAGTTGCCTGTGAACGTCCAATTTGTGCAATGTGTATTCTAACTTATTGGAATGTTTTTTAAAGAAGGTAGGTAGTTCGATAGACTGATGTTTTGAATCGAACAAACCTTCGGAAGGAAGGATGGATTGGTGCGCAAGGTTACTCTATCTGGATGAAAAATCATGTACGGGGGTCGGATAGATAGAGCCTGCAACTCTGAACCTCTCCTGGCGGAAGTGATTGCAACCAGAAAAAGTGTTTTCCATGAAAGAAATTTTAACGGAGTTGTGGCTGCTGGTTCAAATGGGGGCAACATGAGTTGTGACAGCATGAGATTAAGATTCCAAGGGGCTACTGGATTACAAAAGGGGGGACGGAGGTGAAAGGTACCTTTCATGACGACTTTACAAAGCCTGTGGGACATAAGAGAACCATCTTCGCGGCCAATATGAAAATTGGATATAGCCGCCAGTTGAACCCTTATCATGGACGCTGATGCTCCTTCTTGAAAAAGTGTGGTAAGAAAATCTAGTATCTTGTGTACTGGAGCCCCGAATGGATCTATACCTTGTTTGGAGGCCCAGTGCGCAAAACGATTCCATTTGCTGTTGTACAATTTCCTTGTAGATGGTTTGTGAGAAGATACAATAATTTGTTGTACTGCAGGGGATAGTAACTCCGACCTGGCTAAGATGGGAAGCGGAGCAGCCAAGCTGTCAGTTTGAGGGACTTGAGGAAGGTGTGAGGAACTCCCGACGAATGTGTCAACAGGTCTGGCTCCGGGTCCAGCATCCATGGTTCCTCCACTTGATGAGATTGAAGGAAGGGAAACCAGATTTGTCGAGGCTAGAATGGGGCTATCAGTATTATGGTCCTGTCCAGACGTTTGGCTTTCTGCAAAAAAGTGGGAATTAGTGGAACAGGAGGAAAAGCGTAAAGGAGACCCGGGGGCAAATCGTGTACCAGTGCATCCCTGGGGACACCCCCTGGAGGGGGTAACAGGGCAAAGTAGCTTCTGCATTTGGCATTCAATGGGGATGCAAACAGGTCGCAGCAAGGCTGGCCCCATCGGCGGAAGATCTCTTCCACCACTCGAGGTTTGAGGGACCAAACCTGTCCACGATTACGTTGGAAGTCCCCGGGATGTGCGTTGCTATCAGAAAGCGTCCAGTGGACTTCGCCCATTGCCAAATTCTGAGGGCCTCTCTGCGTAACGGGCAAGATCTGGTTCCCCCTTGCTTGTTTATGTATCAGACCACTGACATGTTGTCTGTCTGAACTGTCACTGTTCCCTGAGGTAAGGACTTGTGAAAGTGTTGCAATGCTAGAAACACTGCCCTCAGCTCTAGAACACTAATGTGCAGATTGTACTCCAAGTTGGACCATTGACCTTGGACTGTTTGTCCCTGAAAAAATCCCCCCCACCATATCAGGGAAGCGTCCGTGGTTAGAGTTGCTACCGGACTGGGTAATACAAACGGCCGTCCTAGTGTTAGATCTTGACTGTGTATCCCCCACAAGAGATCCTTCTTGCAAAAATTCATGATCAAGATTTCGTGAGACAGTGGAAGTTGTCGATATGACCACTGGGCGAATAGCATCCATTGAAGAATCCTCATATGTATCCTGCCTAAGGGAACTACAATAAGGGAGGCTGCCATCAAGCCTAGTACTCTTAATATTTGTCGTGCAGGGACTCTCTTGCTCTGGAGAAGGACTGAAATTTGATGTCTGAGGTCTGACACTCTTGGTGGGGGGAGAGTAACTTGAGCCAGGGAGGTGTCTAGCTGTGCTCCTATAAATAAGATATGCTGTGACGGCGATAAGACAGACTTTCCAAAATTCACCGTTATGCCTAGCGAAGAGCAGAGACTGATGGTGTAATCCCTGGCTTGTAGAAGACGATACTCGGTGGTGGCGGATAGGAGCCAGTCATCTAGATAAGGAAACACCCGGAATCCCCTTTGTCTCAAGTGAGACGCTACTACTGCCATGCATTTGGTGAACACCCTGGGGGCTGAGGTGAGACCAAAGGGCAGAGCGCGAAACTGGAAATGACTGGCTCCCAGCCGGAAGCGCAGATGATCTCTGGACGCCCTGGCCATCTTGATATGGTAGTACGCATCTTTGAGATCTATAGAGCACATCCAGTCGCTCTTCTGCAGAAAGGGAAAGATTGACTGTATCTTGACCATCCGGAACTTTTCCTTTTTCACGAAGGTATTTAATTTGCTGAGGTCTAAAATTGGCCTCCAGTCCCCTGTTTTCTTTGGAACTAAAAAGAACCTTGAGTAAGTTCCGGATCCTATTTGGTCCGCCGGGACTGGTTGGATGACTCTGTTTTCGAGCAACCTTCCTATCTCTACGGTTGCCTGGTCTCGCAGACTGGGTGGAACGTCTGGGAGCTTTTTGGAGTTGGGTGGCATTTTGATGAAGAGAATGTTGTAGCCTCTGGTAACTATGCTTTTTCCCAGGAATCTGATGTAAGATTTAGCCAGGCCTCTGGGTATAAAGCCAAGCGACCCCCGACTGCCTCCAGAGTAGGACAGTTGGGCCTGCACTCAGGAGTGCTGGAAGGGCTTCCCAGAGAAAGTCTCTCTGTTGCCCTGATTTTGCGGACCCCCTCTGCCGGCTGGGCGGCGTCTTCCATTTCTTCCCCCTCCTATGCCTCTGGAGGGGGCGTCACTTTGGGTGGGATGAAAAGACCCCTGAGTCTTTCAGAACCACATTTTTCCTCCTCGTTGCCCTTTAGGGTAGGGTCTAGATGGGATGGAAAAATGGACCCCTACGGCAGATAGGGTCTTCCCTTCTTGTTCACACCTCGTGACAGTCTCCTTTACTTTGGGCCCAAACAAGGAGGCACCATCAAAGGGGGCATTGGCAAAGGAAGACTTAAAGGCTTCCGCAAAGGAGCATAAGCGCAACAAGGATTGCCTTCTCAGGGCGATCGCTGAAGCTGCCGCTCTACTCGATCCTTTGGCTGCGTATGAAATCAGCCTCATGGATGAGTTCACTATGGAGTTTAGGGTGTTAAGTTGCGCTGTCACTTTCTTGGCGACAGCAGCATCTGTGTTTCCCTGGAGAGTATCTCCCAGTTCCTTAATGAGATCTCTCTGTAAATGTGTGAAATGTGTAAGGTAGTTGAGCGATCGGATGGAAAAAAGTCGCCGAACTAAATATGCGCTTCCCATATCTGTCCATCGTCCTAGAATCCTTATTAGGAGGATGGACAGAGGAAGATGATTCAGACATCTCTTTCTTAGTGGCCGCCGCCACCACCATAGTATCCACGGGAACCCCTTTTGTAAGATAAGATTTGTCCTGGGGGGCCGTCATGTATTTATTTGGTTTACGACGGACTGGTTCCACTGTATCGGGCGTTTCCCAAGCCCTCCGGGCTATTAGATCCATGAGATCGTGAAATGGCGGAGTCACACAGGAGGTAGAAGGTTGAGTCCCAAATGCCTTCAGCAAGACCGATTCATCCACAGAAGGGGTAAGGGTTTGCCAGTCTCCCCTTTGTTTCAGGATTTCCAAAATGTCTGCAAACGAGACATCCTCAGAGGGGGACCGTGGGACCCTTCTGTTTCATCTAAATCGATGTCAGATGTGAGAGATTCCTGGGGGGAATCTATGTGCTTCCTCTTGCACAATCGTTTCCTTGGAACATCCTCAGCTGAAGCTTCTGGGGATGCATCTGAGGAACCAGAGTCGCCCTGTGGGGACTTCTGAGGCATTGGGTCTCGACGCTTGGTAAGAGCCGAAGGCACAGAAGCAGAACGCGGACCTTTTGGGGAAGGAGAAGAAGATACCGATGAAGTATGTTTCTGATCAGACAAGACCTTCCTCTTGATGTCAAAGACCTGCCCAGACCTGAAGATCCGACCCGATCCGAAGAAGGTGGTCGTCTCTCCGGAATCGGAACCATGGGCTCTGACACCGAGGACGGATCCGAATTGATCTGAGCCGAGGCACCGAGGAGAAGAGTCGGAACCGATAACTCCGTTCGACTGTCCCCCCCGGAACCTAGGAAAGATCTTCGGCTCCGAGACTCTCCGGCTGGTTCCGAAGGAGTCGAGGTCAATGGTGCCGATAACACTACTGGAGGCTTCGGCACAGAGGGCTCTACAATTATCGGTTCTTTGATTCCTAGCTTCAATGACTCGATGGGTCTCGGAGGAGGAAGTGTTGAGGGAAAAGGAATAGTCCTGAGTTTCGAAACCAGCTGGGACGAAACCTCGATTAGTTTGGACAAAGCAGAGTTCTCCATAAGCTTCTGTACCACTCGGTCCACATCGGAGTCGGAAAGGGGCCTCGAAGAACGGGTCGAAGGGATCGAAGCCGTCACCGAGGGAAGGATAGCAGATGGTGGTACCTCTGACACCGGCTCCAAGACCTGAGCCTCGGTGAGAAATAAACGCTCGACACCTGGCACCGAGGTCATAGGAGCCGGCGTCTGAATCTGAAAAGAGGTGCTTGGAGCCGATGACTTGGGCTCTGACACTCTTGAAGACTTCGACCCCTTCGAAGACTTGGATACCTGTTCAGCCTTGTCCAGGGCCTCTTGAAGATCGGGTTTAAGCAACCCTCTGTCAACCAACTTCCTGCGTCTTTCCAGCATGACCCTCCCACTGAAGGAATGACAAATGGAACAGTCTTCTTGCAAGTGGAGAGGGCCAAGACAGTAGACGCAGGATGAGTGGTTGTCAGTAATGGACATCTTCTGTCCGCACTGACACATTTTAAAGCCAGATTTGGCTTTCTCTGACATTTTTGAAAAAGTCCAAAAAACACAGCACACTTAAGAAAAAACACTATATAACACTAAGTGTAATAATTTCAAAAGTTTGGAATAATAAACAACAGTTTAAATCTAACAAAACATATATATAAAAATTCAAAACACACAGCACACTATGATATATATATATATATATATATATATATATATATATATATATATATATATATATATGTAGAATAAAAGAGAGAGAGTTAAGGCAAAAAATATTTAAAGTACTGTCAATCCTGACAGAAAAACCCCCTAGGCCTTAACTAGAAAAAATTAAAATAACTAATCTAGTCTAAATACAGTCACAAAAAACACCTATACTATATTATTTATTTAAACACTAAGAAATAACTATAAATCTATAAAAAAAGAGAAATATATATCAAGAATATAGAAAAATTATACTGGCCCGAGCCTCTCATATGCGATCTGCTGCTAGCGGCAAACTAGATCTGAGGGTTAGCACCTGAGGATCATGGGATATTACTGTGCCTCGAGCTTTCTCGAACATGCGGAGCTAGTGATGCGGCCGACTCGACGCCGATCCCGTGTGTAAGAACAAACGGCGAGATTGAACAATTTCACATTTATTCCTTAACACCAACTCCATAAGTTCCAAACAAATTCTAAACTCATCACCTTTAAACCCACTTTTATCTACTAGAGCTTCTTCAAACCACGCTAAACCAATACTGTGGGGTACAAGCAAAAATATCTATAATGTTAATAGTGACAAACCAACTCCCCGTCATATAATTCAAACTTTATACTCTTCAAGAAATACCATAAATATTTTAAAATCCCTGTTTGATCAGTCGATATTTTCTTCAGCTTATAATCTAAACATTTTGCTAGCGGGCAAGTCTTGGACCCATTTGCGGCCACAATTGACAGAAGTGGAGGATCTGGAACATTTGTATGGATTTTTGGGATTGCAAAAATTGATGGAATGATCAGGTTTTTCATCCACAGAAAATTAAAAGTATTCAACTCTATCTTCACCTCAGTAATCAGATCCTTTAACATACAATCTATTTTATGGAAGGCCACATTTATTTAATTTACAGAGACTCCAGCATATTTATTTTCATCACTCAACATATCCATAAATTTTTCCTAAGTAGAGCATGGTGTCCATAATGGCTATCCCATCCCATTTATCAGGTTTCATAAAGAACAGTTTTGTACCTACCATAAATGTAGACGTTCGAGTGTTCACACTGCTGCAATCATTACACTTGGGTTATCCTGCCGTCAGGCGGTCTCGCAGTCGGCCAGAGTTCCAAAGTCTTGGTCCAGCGTCGGTTGCTGTCGCTTCTTCCCTGATGTCAGTGCGCCAGGGGTATATAAGATGCATCCGATACCATTTTATTCAGTTTTTCTTGCCCCAGATGTCAGGTGCCCCCCAAGTAGGTAGGCAATACATATTGCTAATAAAAAATATACATATAAAAATAACAATACCTTCATTTACAAGCAAATACACCACAAAGGTTGTATAGGATAGAAAGGTATAGATAAGTCCAGCTAGTTCAGAGGGGCTGGAGGGAGAGTAACCTGGACTGCAGCAGTGTGAACACTCGAACATCTACATTTATGGTAGGTACAAAACTGTACTATGTTCATCGTGTTACACTGCTGCTGTCATTACACTTGGGTAGAATCCCAAAGCTAAGGTTGGGTGGCTGGTCTATAAAGAGTTAGGATTGGCTATGAGACCCTGCAGAACTGCAGTGGCAAATCCTGCTCTGGGTTTAGAGTAAAGAGGCAGGTGGTAATGCTTGGTAAAGGTGTGCACTGAACTCCAAGTTGCAGCCTCCAAAATTTCCTTGGTAGGTACTCCTCTGAGAAAGGCTGTTGAAGTGGCTGTTGCCCTGGTGGAATGCGGCCTAATGTTATTTGGATGCTGTGTGTAGCAGTAACGTATACAATGTCCTATCCATTTAGATATAGTCAGCTTTGAGATAGCCTTGACCTGTGATCCAGCAGCATATGCTACAAACAGTTGCTCAGTTTTCCTGAAAGCTTTTGTTTAGTCCAAACAGAAGCGTAGCTGCCTGTTTATGTCCAAAGAATGCAGAAGTTTCTCCCCTTTATTCCGGGGGTTTGGATAAAAAGTTGGTAAATGGATGGTTTGGTTAAGAGCCACGCTAGATACCACCTTTGGCATAAAGGTCGGGTTTGTCCTTAAAGAAACCCTGTCCTGATGAAAAATTATAAAAGGTTCCACTGCCATTAATGCCTGTAGCTCTGAGACTCTTCGTGCTGAAGTTATTGCCAGGAGCAGAGCTGTTTTCAATGATAAAAAATTTAGATTGGCTGTATTGGCTGGCTCAAAAGGTGGCAGGGTTAGTTTTTCCAAAACTAAATTGAGGTCCCAAGTTGGTGTTGGTGCTCTCTGGGGAGGTCTTATATTTTTAGCCCCTCTGAGGTACTGTTTTAGCAAGGGATGAGAGAATAAAGGAGGATCCGTGTTGTAATGTGCTGAAATGGCAGTGGCGTGGATCTTAATTGATGAGAAGGATAGGCCTCTGTCCAGCATCTCAGTTAAGTATTGTAAAATCTGAGGAATGTTTGGAACAAGAGGGTCAAGCTGTTGCACTGACGTCAGGGAAGAGGCGACGACAACCGATGCCGGACCAGGACATTGGGATTCGGCCGACTGCGGGACCGCCTGATGACAAGATAACCCAAGTGTGATGACTGCAGCAGTATAGCACGATGAACATCAAGAGGGTCAAGGTTTTGAGCCTGGTTCCAGGCGCAGAATCTCTTCCATTTTTCTGAGTAAGCTTTCCTAGTGCTAGGCTTCCTGGCCTCCAAAATGACATTCATGACAGCTTTAGAGAGAGGTGTTGCCTGTTTGACTAATGAATCTGCCATGCAGCCAGGTTTAGGGTTTTGAGCTGACCGTGCAGGATCGGATTGTTTTGTTGAGTCAGAAGGTGTGGAATTTGAGGCAAAATCCATGGTGGGCCTTGAGCTAACTTCCTTAAGATAGGGTACCAGTGCTGGTGTGGCCAGTCTGGGGCAATCAGGATCATCTGTGGTTTTTCTTGTCTGGCTTTTAGGAGTACCTTTGGAAGGAGAGGCAGTGGCAGGAAGGCATAAACTTTTAGGCTTTTCCAGCTAACAATAGAGCATTCACTTTCCATGCTTGCTTGTGATAAGTCCTTGTGCAGAATTTTTGTAGTTGGCAATTCAGTGGGGAGGCAAAAAGATCTATGTCTGGGCATCCCCATTTTTGCGCTACCATGCTGAAGATCTGTGGATTCAATTTCCATTCATGAGGGTCCATGATATTTCTGCTTAGATCGTCTGCCAGAATATTTTTCTTTCCAGGCAGGAATTGTGGCTTGCAGGTGAACTTGATACGTTAGAGCTGTGTTTCACAAGGTCATGGCTTGCCTGCATAGGGGTAAGAATGAGTGCCCCCTTGCTTGTTTATGTACCACATTACTGTGGTGTTGTCTGTCTTTAATAATAATTGTCCCGGATGCAGAAGGTCCTTGAAAGCTGTTAGGGCATTCTGAACAGCCAACATCTCTTTTTGATTGATGTGAAGATGAATCTGGTCTGTGGTCCACTTGCCCTGAATGCATTTTCTTGCCATGTGTGCTCCCCAGGTGTAATCCGAAGCATCTGTTAGAGTCTGCCTGGCTGTGGGTAGGGTAAAAGGCTGACCCTTGTTTAGGTAACATGCCTGGGCCCACCATCGAAACTCCTGTTGTAGGCAGGGAATCATTGGTATTACTGCTTCTAGACTGTGAGAGTATTGAGTCCAAACACTTTTTAGGTACCAATGTAATTTCCTCATATGCAGTCTGGCATATGGTATTAGTAGTATGCAGGATGCCATGAATCCCAGGGCCTGCAGAATTTTTCTTGCAGGGAGCTGGGACTTTTTTGCCAGTAGTTGAAAATAATGAGTTAGTTGAACTTGTTTGTCTGGCGTGAGGTAAGCCATCTGGGCCGTTGTATTTAAGCTGGCACCCAGGAATATAATCTGTTGTGAGGGCACTAGTTTTGACTTCTTTTCGTTTACTGTGTACCCTAGAGAAATTAACAACCTTTTTACAAACGTCAGATGCTGTAGAAGAATGTCCTTTGTCTCTGCTTGAATGAGGCAGTCGTCCAGGTATGGATATATTTGAATTCCTTTTTGTCTGCAAAATGCAATTACTGGTGCCAGGCACTTTGTGAAGACCCTGGGCGCAGTAGATAAGCCAAAGGGCAGTGCAGAGAATTGGTAGTGCATTGTACCAGCTTTGAATCAGAGGTATCTTCTGCAATTTTGTCTGATAGGGACATGCAGTTATGCCTCTTTGAGGTCCAGAGTAACAAGCCAAGCCTTTTTGCCCAGCATGGGTAGAAGCTGCTGTAATGTCAACATTTATAATTTCAGAATATCCAGGTAAGTATTTAGAATTGAAAAGTCTAGTATGCGCCTCCAGGCCTTGTCCTTTCTGGGGACCAGGAAGAGTCTTGAGTAAAATCCTTGTCCTTGTTCCTGTTGTGGTACTTTTTGAATAGCTCTCATGTCCATGAGGGCTGAAATTTGCTTTTGTGCCTCTGCCCATTGATTTTGTGGCAGGTCTGGCATTCCTTTTAGCCTTGGTAAAGTATGAAAGTGGAACCTGTAACCTTGAGACACAATATTCAGAACCCATTTGTCTTGGGTGATTGTTTGCCAGTTTTGAGAAAAAAGTGCTAGCCCCCCCCCCCAAGGGGGCTTCCAAAAGGGAAGTGCTTGGCGTAAGAAGGGGAAAGTCATTGTGACTGTTTCCTGTAAGGCTGAGACTTGTCCTCACCTCCTTTTGGGGTTGAGGTGCCCCACTATCATTGTCTGTTTGAGCCTTGGTGTTGTGATCTACCTCTTTGGCGTCTGTATCTGCCTCTCTGTGGCCTGTCTGACACTGGAAAGGACCAAATTTTTGTTGGCCAATTTCTGCTAAAACGAGGTAGCTATACCTGTAGGAAATCCTTGACTGTTTGCATAGATTTAGCTTTATCCTCCATTTTCTTTAACACCTCTTCTGCCTTAACACCAAACACGGTATCATGCTGTAAAGGAGCATCCAATAATTTTGCCTTAACATGATCAGGTAAACTCTGTTCTTTTAACCAAGCATGTCTTCGAATCACAGAACCTGTAACTGCGGCCCTACAAGAGGCCTCTAAAGAATCAAAACCACATTGTAGAGTATGTTTTCCCACCTGTTCAACTGCATGCAATAAATCCTGCATTTCTTTACACCCTTTGAGCTTCCTTTTGAAGGCCTTTTGGGCAAGCATTTTTTTTTTGTTTTTAATTTTTTGGGAAGCCTTTTTTAAAATTAATTTTGGTTGGGTACTTTTAAAAGCAGGGGGGTTTTTGGGAAAAAACTGGGAAAAAAATTTAAAGCCTCCCTTTACTGGCCCTAAAGTTTCCCCCCAAGGAAATTTTTGGTTTTAAACCCTTTCCCCCTTTTCCCCAAAACCCTTTTTCCCCAAAGGGGCTCCTGGGGGGGGGGGGGGGGGGGGGGGGGGGGGGGGGGGAATCTCGGGTCCAGAGGGCCTGGTTTTCCAAGGGGGGAAGCCTTAACCCTTTTGGGGAAACCCCGGGGAAAAAATTTTTCTGGTAGAAGGGTTTTATGCTTTTGGATCGGGTTTCTTTACCCTTTCGGGTTTTTGGTTGGGTCGGCAAAAACCCGGGAAAAGTTTTAAGAACCTTCCCAAATATAAAAGGGGCAAAATAAAAAACCTTTTTAGGCTTGGAAACCCCTAGCCCCGGAAACTAGTAACCCTGTTTTCCCAAGGGCCCTAGGAGGGAAATTTCCCAAAGTAAAGGGGAAAGGGGCCTTAAGGGAAAATTTCTTCCCACAAGAAATAAAAAAACCTTTTCTGAAAGGGTCGAGGAAAAAAAAATTTCCCAAGGGAACTTAGCTTTATTGGGGCCTTTTCTAAATTTGGGCCCCTTGAAAATTAAGGGGGTCCGCCTTTTTTAAATTTTTTTTGGCAGGGAAGGACTGAAAAAGGGCCGGATTGTTTTTTTCTTTAATGGTATTTTGCGGCCGGGGAAGGGGAAGGGCAAAACCCCCCAAACCGATGCCGCCAAAGCTTTGGCCCCCTCTGGGATTGCCGGGCCCCCTTTGTTTTGGGCCAGGTAACCCAAAGGTGTAAGGGGGGACCCCGGCCAGGTAACCACGTGAAAAAAAATAGAATTTGTTTTTCCTAAAATTTCTTTGGGGGCCTGGGCCCGTTTTTACCCTTTGGTGCCTTTTGGTTATTGCGGTGCCGGGATTGCGGCAGGTATTTCCTTCGGAAAAATAGGGGAAAAAAAATCAAAAAGTTTTTAAGGTTTTTAAATTTTAAAAAAAACCCAAAACTTAAACCCTTTGACCCCTTACTAAAAGAAATTTTTAAAAATCCTTTTTTGGGTTTTTGCCCCACAAAAAAAATTTTTAAAATTTTTCGGAACAACCCCTTTTTGAAAAGAAAAAATTTAACTCTTACTTTTTAAATTTTGACAAAAAATTCAAAAAACCAGGTTTTCCCCCATTGCAATTGAAGGAAAGGTTTGTTTCTTTAACCCGGATAGAGGAAACCCGGGAAAAAAACCAAAATTTTAAATTCCACGGGCCCCTGAGGAAAAACCCCCAAGTTAAAATTTTTGAGATTAAAAATTTAACACCCTTAAAAAATTTTCCTCCAGTTTTAATTTTTCATAAAGGGGGAAAATTTGTAAAAGGTTTCCCTTTTCTTTTTTAAAATTCCATTTGGGTAATTTTCTGTTTTAAAGGTGCCCTAAAATCAGCCGGGAAATTTTTAAATTTTTTTTTTTAAAAAATTTAAGGCCATCCCTTACTAAACCATGAAATTTAAAGTTTTTCTGGGTGTCAGGTGAAAAAAGGTGCAAAATAAAAAATTAATAAAGAAAGAAAGAAAAAAAATAAAATATTATATATTTTTTTTCCACAAAATAAAATAAAAAATACACTTTCACTATATAATTTATATATATAATACAAATATTTTTACACTATTTCCATATATAAAAAAAATAAGGCTAAAAAAAATATACTCATACATTTATTTTTTCACATACAATAAATCTACATTTTTTTTTCACCCCTATAATTCTAAAATTTTCTATTTAACTACTAATTATTCTAAAAACAAAAAAAAAACAAAATCTTCTATATAAAAATTAAAAAAATTCTCACACCTTTTAAAAAAATATAAATAAAAAAAAAATATCACATTTAAATAAAAAAAAAAATAATAAATAACACACATATATAACACCACATATATATTTTTACACAAAAATTTTTCTTCTAAAAAAATTAATATATATATTATATATTCATATAAAATTTTTCACCCTATTATATATCACCACTAAATATAATAAAAAAAAAAATTATAAAAAAAAATAT